>NC_092811.1:128309358-128339521 GCF_040954645.1 Diabrotica undecimpunctata
CCCAGCTTTATTGGTAGCGATGCACGTGTATAAGCCAGCATGGTCCTCTTGGACGGATTCAATCGTTATTGTACTAAGTTTTTTTCCTACTGTTGAGATCAAGACACCGTCTTTATATCCCAAACTTATATTATTGTGTAACCAGGATATGTTAATGGGCAGGTCTCCTTTGTGTACTGAACAAGAGGCTGAAGTAAAGTCCCCTGTGTTGATGGAGTCATCGCCAAAATCAAAAGGTGTAATTTGAGGGGTTACTAAAAGAAACAAAATACTTTCTAAGAGTTTTACCAAATCTACATTTCGTTAGGATCTAAAAAAAATGCGAAGATGAAACAGTTAAACCGCCGTGCGTGGTCAAATATATATAGAGGCGCCTATAAGTGCATTGCTTATGTTTTAGTACAAATTATGTGACGCTACAGCCACTGTACAAAATACTCCAGACGAGATCTGTCTAGGGTTGTAGTGTGTCGGAAACTTCGTATCAAAGTTTACACCTATATAATTAATAAAAAAAAGTTCCAAGTCCTGACAATAAAAATAAGTGTAAAAGTGAGGTTTTGGAAATTTTATTGTGGGAAATTGAAAAACTATTTAAAGTTTCTGAAAATTTGGTCTGAAAATGTTTAAATAATTTCCAAAACAATGGTGCAAAAAATATGTGATACTTTTTTGTTCATGCATAATAAATGAGATTTTTTTTTAAGATTCGTGAATACTTTTGAGTAAAATTCGAACGAGTTAAAAAATTACCCTTATCTGAGATTACATATGAACGAAAATGGAAAAGAAGAACATGAACTAACGACAATATTACAAATAGGAAATAAAAAATGAGACTTGGACTTCGACCCAAGTAGAAGAGGGAAAAATGAAAGCGTACGAATGAAAAAATTTAAGAAGAATTCTAGGAGGAGACTTCTACAGAAAAACTAATACCAGGATAATGAATTTACATGAGTAACCTTTCTTCTTTTCTGAAGGTGGAAATTTTCTAAAAACCGTACCAGGTTAACCCATTCCTAAGGATAGCTGGCGTGTGTTGAATTCAGGGTGGAGGAGTACATCCGAGCCCATTTCCTCCTAGAAGGAGATCCTGCAAGCGAGTGCCTTCCTGTTGTCCTCCTTACCAACTTCAACAACCCTCTTATACTTGTGCGCAGTTGACTGTCGCACGTAGCGTAGTCCGAAAGTGGGACTAGTGTTTTTTCCTTCTTCTTTCTTTTTAATGACTGCTCGTATGTAATTGTTTACACTATTCCATCTTTCTTATCCCATCTTTACGATCATATCTTTCACAGTCACAGAATTCGTACCTGTTTCTGTTCATACACTTTCCAGCATTGTGTGAGTACCTACAGTACTCTCAGATTTTCCACATAGCCAACATAGACCAGTTGTAATAGAAATTGGCATCAAAATACCAATAAAATCATCTTTTCCTCGACCTAGGTGGAGCTTTCAAAAAGCTGACTGGGCGACTTTTTACTAAGACATTGGACAAATGTCTGGGATGGATAACCACAACACGTGCAAACTACATGAGATCTGTTGACGCGGTTATCTCTACGGTGAAGAAAACTATACCCAGAGGATATCGTAAAAAGTATGACCCAGGATGGGATGAAAAATGTGAGTAATTGTATCAAGAATACAACGAAAACCAAGACCGAGAAGTTGCGGACGAACAACTGCACAGTTTTAATGCAGCCAGACGACAAAAATGGATGGAAACTGTGGAAAAATTAGACTTTAGTAAACCCAGCAGAAAAGCATGGTCTTTACTAAGAAAACTTGGTAGTAGCAGACTCCCAACTAGAGACAAAGTACCAATAGCTCCCAGTAGCACCAAATATCCCATATCGATAAGAAAACACCAGGATTTGAACTGATCCGTAAGTAATGCATGGACAACGCTAAACAGAATAAGAACAAGCAGCGGTAGATGTGCTAACAGCTTACATAGAAGGAGAAAAGCCCTTACTCAGAGTATTCACAGTATAAAAGACAGAGTATTCACAGTATAGGCATTTATCTGTATCTGTCTTTCTGAATATATGAAGATATGTCCTAAAACACCAACATTCTGTGAGCACTTGCATTAAGAAGTAATCCAGTCGCCTGTGACCACAATCCACCCAGTCCCTTAAGCTCGGGATCAGCATCTTAGTCCACTGAGCAACATCTTCCGTGTTGTTCCACTCTTCTTGCCATCTTTCTATTGATCTATCTCTTTTCTTTTCATATGGGTAACCTACAATAGCATAAGTAGCCAAAACAACAAGACTAAGATCGTTAGGTCATTTGGAAAGAATGAATAACAAAAAGGTACCACAAACAGATGACAAATAAAAGAAGAGGACGACGTCCTAGAAAAAAGATGGCTCAATGGGATATAGAAGGACCTAAAAAGGGAAGACATTCAAAACTGGAGCGAAGACCCAAAACCGAAGAGAATAACAGAGGATTATCAAGCTATATGTTTAAAAGACCTGGTTAGCATTATTTAATAATATACAACAATGATACTAAATTATGAATATTAAAAAGCAAATTTCAATCAAGATATTAATTTTTTTTGGAAGCTTGCTATTTAGAATTCTACATTTCAGTTTTCAAAATAGGGCACCCCCTAACGCCACCTACCAGGATAAGTACTGTACGACCAAACCGAGATAAACCTCAACCTTGAACGATCCAGAACTATGCGTGATTGTTGTACTTTTACTCTGTTAAGAGGTACTGCCAGATAATTGTTGGTTTTTGCTAATATATTTCGATTCTAATTTTGAATAGTGAAGGAAAAGTTTTTTAAATCCATAAAAACTCGTAACGATATTCTACTTGTGAAAAAAAACTTTACAATGATTTTAAAAAACGATTAATTCGATCGATTGGATTGATCTATCAAAGATTTTCTACGTACCTGAGTTTTAAATTTTCCAATTAAAGCTAAATTGCAAAATAATTATGCAAAAACAGAAAAACAATTATCGCATTTTTCTTTGCGTCGTTGTCCTAGGGATAACTTAAAATTTTCGATACCGCATTTTGAGAAACTCAAATTACTCCGAATTCCCTCAAACCAATTCCTAACCCTTTATACTTTAGTGATACACCTTTTTGCAGCAATTTTTCGTCAAAAAACAGTTTTTTCTGTTTTCTATCATAGCATAGTGAAATTTTAGTCATAAACAAGTTTTTAATGATATTTCTAAAAAAATTAAAGTTCCTGCTCAATACAACCAATTCACGTTATTTTTGTTCTGATTCTCACTGGACTATAAGGAATCTTAACGAAATTACTTTTGATAAAATGTGTAATTCACGATTGAAAGTAAATACAGATAAAAACTTACTTTCCACCATTTACAAGAATTTCACTTTTTGAAAGACTTTTTACAAACGGTGTTGTTTTTATTCAATATGATAATAGGAATGTTTAAAATGACAATTTTATGGATTTACTCGCCTTATAAAAATAGTGAGAAGGCTCACTGGTAAAGTCCATAAGGCGAGTAAATTCAATCAATTAAGTAAATTCGAATGGGACAGGATTATAGAGTTGGAAGAAGATGGCATTTCATTTCGAAAAATTGTTAATATAATTGGTAAAGTCGGATCACGATATTTAACTCTGAAATGAGTCGACTAGAGAGCAGAGATCGACGTAATGATGCTTGCTAAGAACTATAAACCGTGTAAAAGACTCTTAAGAATAGATGCATTTAAAGATTAATGGCTAGTTAGATCCGTTTATCATAGGATCAGGTCGTTTGCCTTGCAATCTTATCAACTGCTTCTCATTTTGTTGTTGAACCAAAGATATCACGTGACAGAGTTTATAAGCTTTCTAGTATTCTTTTTGGAACATGTTTTGTGGGTTTAAGGAAAAAGTAATCACACACTCGTCTACTTTCAAATCTAACTTTAACTATACCGTTCACGTTTAGCAGAGCAGAATATTGAGCCATTCCTGCTTTATTCTCAGCAATGCATGTAAATACACCAGCATGGTTCTCCTGGACAGAATCAATCGATAAAGTGCTTATCTTCTTTCCTACTTTAGTTATAACAACTCCTTCCATATATCCTAAGGTAATATTGTTGTGCAACCACGAAAGTTTTATAGGTAAATCTCCTTTATGTATTGAACACGAAGTGGACGTGGAGTCGCCGGTGTTAATTGATTCATCCCCGAACGAGAAAGGGGTAATTTGAGGAATAACTGAAAGATAATCGTATAATTTATCTAGAATGTAGCTTTGGCATACTGGCTAAAGAAAAATAATAAATGAACCAGGTTTATGAGGAACAGGATAAAAAGATATAAGGAAAAAATAAAAGTACTCAACAATACCACATTATTTGCAAAAATAAACTTTTGTTTTGTTTTCAAAATATGAAAATAAAAAAAAATGTAAAACTAATCTATTTTACCTCTTTCAATTTTAATATAATATTTCTTGCAGATTTTTATTCTTTTTGTTTTATTTGGCAAAAGAGAGGAGGAAGAATAAATGAAGGAAAGTTAAAGTGCATTCGAATGAAGATAGAGAATTCCGACTTCTAAGGATTCCGAAGGATCGACTTTAGGATAAACTGTACAAAAACAGAAAACAATGTGCAATGCCCTAAATTTTTTAATGGTTTTCAACCCTCAAATTCAGTTCACAAGTTTTCTAAATAAGCCCAATACAAAACCAACCTTGTTTATGCTTACTGATGTAAGGTGGACGTATAGCTTAGGAAATAATACAAACATTTAAATCATAGAAATTTTTTAATCCAACAACGAGTGGATTTTTTACAGCAAGAAATTAGACTAGAGAAACTAGCAAAAAAAGCCTGTATTGTGAAACTCTTTGATACAGGTAGGTATATAACAACTGCTTTTGATAAATTTGGTGATAATAATATGGAATAAACAAAATATGCAACAAATTAAACGTCATTTTTACGTCATCGCTACTTATAATTTTAAAATCTAAACATGAAGACGTAAATTATATGGAAAAGTGACACAATTTTACTGAAAAACCATAGGAAATCCTCTAAAATGAGAGATTATAAAACTATTTTTATTACTTTGTTGCTGGATTATTGCAAAAATAGCTTCAAAAGTCGATTTTTTGAAAAGTATTGATAACTTTTCTAAAAATGCACAAAAAACTTTAATTTTCCGTAAAAATAAGGAAAAATATCACGAGTATTCAGCTATGAAGATTTTAAGAGTCTACATGAATTTTGAAAACACTATATTACAGAAAAAGGCGTAAATTATCAAATTAACGTAGACGGTTGCGTTTCGATATTTAATTTGAGTCTCTTACCATTATCTAACACGTGTTTCTGGATCTACCCGTATCAGAGAGAGTTTTTAAGAAGACTCAAACCAAATCAAAACGCACCGACTACTATGGCAATTATAGGAAAAATAATTACCAGAGTATGCTGCTAGAGACCTCTAGTGAGGAAAGATGAAGTTAAATGTCGATAGCAATTAAAGTAAACTGTATACCCAAGCTTAATCAAGCCATTCAGAGCGATGCTGGGAATATTTATATTCCCCTATGCATAAACAATTTACCCATATAAATTACCATCATTTTTGTACTCATTTCGTCGAGTAAGGACGATAACAAAATAAATATACGTAGACGGCTGCGTTTCGATTTAATTTGACTCTCTTACCATTCCCTAACACGTGTTTCTGAGTCTACTCGTTATCAGACAGAGTTTGTAAGAAGACTTAAACCAAATCAAAACGCACCGACTACTATGTCAATTAAAGGAAATATAATTACTAGAGTATGCTACTAGAAACCTCTAGTACCCTCATCTTTCCTCACTAGAGGTCTTTAGTAGCATACTCTGGTAATTATTTTTCCTATAATTGTCATAGTAGCCAAATTGTTGATGCATAGTGGAATATAAATATTCCCAGCATCGCTCTGAATGGCTTGATTAAGCTTGGGTATACAGTTTACTTTAATTGCTATCGACATTTAACTTCATTTATCTTGAATATTGTTAAATAGGTTTATAAAAGTACTGTGATTTTAAGCTTATAAACATTTAACCAACATAAACCAACTGAAATATACAAGCTTTTAAAAGCAATGATTTAGAGGCTATAACTTCGTTTTTCAATACCATTTATACCAGCGGACAACTACCTAATGGTTGGTCTAATTAACTGTTTATAGCCCTACCTAAGAAGACAAAGGCAAAAACCTGTGCTGATCATAGAACCATCAGTATGTTAAACCACTTATTGAAAATTTTTCTGAAGGAAATACATGGTTGTATCTACAATAAATGCGAGGAATACCTGGATAACACACTTTGGTTTCCGTAACGGATTTGGAACGAGAGAGGCACTGTTTGGAATGAACGTACTTGCTCAAAGATATCGAGATATATCTGTAGATATATACTTTGTTTTATTGACTTCCAAAAGGCATTTGATTGTGCTAAGCACTCTATATTGATCGAAGCTCTAAAATACATTGGCTTGGACGGCAGAGATGTTCGAATAATTGCAAATTTATATTTTAATCAAACAACATCAGTTTTAGTAGATGGTGTGGAATCACAGGCTCTTAATATTAAAAGAGGAGTACGGCAGGGATGCCTCTTGTCACCTCTGCTTTTCAACTTTTACTCCGAAAGAATTTTCAGAAAAGCACTTTCTGAAAAACAAGAAGGAATACTTGTGAACGGTGAAGTCATCAATAATTTGCGATATGCGATATGTCGTTGAGAGTTGTAGGGAAGCAGGTCTGGATCTGAACATACGGAAAACCAAAATACTCGTAATAAGTAAACAACAGCATATAAAACCGTCTATATATGTAAATAATATCAAACTTGAGCAAGTTAATAAAATCGTGTACCTTGGACAGCAATTAAATTGTAACGCAGAAAGTCCCGGCGAAATTAGATCTAGGATAGAGCAGGCTAGAGCGGTTTTTAGAAGGATGTCCAAGGTGTTATGTAACAGAGACCTAAAATTGGCATTGAGGATTCGCCTACTTCGCTGCTACGTGTTCTCGGTCTTACTTGATGGTGTCGAGTCCTGGACGGTTAATAAAATCGATCTAAATCGCCTTGAGGCTTTCGAAATGTGTGCTATAGAAGAATTTTAAAAGTTTCCTGGGGTGAAGAAGATTCGAAACTCCACAATACTAGAACGTCTCGGCAAGACTAGTGAGATCATAAAAAGGATCAAGAAGAGACAGCTGGAGTATTTCTGACATGTAATGAAAGGTCCCAAATATAGGTTGCTACAAAATATCATGCAAGGGAAAATAGCAGGCAAACGCAGCCCAGGACGAAGAAGAACCTCATGGTTGAAGAATTTGCGAGATTGGGAGATATTTAGGGTGGCAGTGAATAAAATGAAGATAGCTATGATGATAACCAACGTTCTGAAAGGACATGGTACATGAAGAAGAAGAAACATTTAAAATAACTCAGAGGCATCAACATGAAGGAAGTTAAGTTTTTTCATTTAAAATTTTTACACAAAAACATCATTTTCGTTTAATAGAGCCGGAGATATTGCGACTTTTATAAATTTGAAGTTATAAATTCAGTTTTGGAAATAGTGTGAACTATGAAAAAAAAAAGACTAACTTGGGTTCTAAGGGTCGTAGGATATTGTATTTTTTTTTAATTCGTGCAAAAAGGCTAACATTTCAAATAAAAAATGAACTTCCTACATGTTGATGCGTCTGAGTTATTTTGAATGTTTATAAGCTTAAAATCACAGTACTTTTGTAAAAGTATTTTACAATATTTACAATTTTACAATCTTTTAAGGATTTAATTGATACTAATAAGCCTTTCTCTTCAATTTGGTGGTTCTAGAATTCATGAAGACCCAATAGTTTACGCATAATATTGTCGTAGACAAAAGCTTTCTGGGATAAACAATTTCAATTTTGCAATAACTATTAAATAAAACTTAATAAATTGAAAGTTTTTAAGCTGGATACTTGTGATATTGTCCCAATCATCATCATCATCATCATCATCAGTAGCTCGACAACCCTTTCTGGGTCCTGGCTTGTTCTAGGATTTTCCGCCATTCTGTTCTGTTCCTTGCTTTGTTTTTCCAGTTGGTAATCTTAAGTGTTTTCAGATCTTGCTCCACTTGTTCCATGTATCTAAGTTTGGGTCTTCCCTTTGACCTTCTTCCTACTGGTGTTTGTCTCATAATATGTTTTGGTGTTTCAGTCTCCAACATTCGTTCAACATGGCCCATCCAGCGCAGACGTCCGATCTTTATGGATGTTATGATCTCGGGTTCGTTGTATGCTGTGTACAGTTCAAAGTTATATCTTCTGCGCCATACGTCATTTTTCTTTACCCCCTTATATATGTGTCTAAGGATTTTTCGTTCAAATGTGCCTCATAGGTTTTCATCGCTTTTCGATAGTGTCCATGTCTCTGATCCATATACAAGGACCGGTTTTATCAGGGTCTTGTATATTTTGCATTTGGTGCTTCTTGTGACGTTGTTAGATCTTAGATGTTTAATTAGTCCATTATATGTTTTATTAGCGATATGTATTCTTCTCTTAACTTCTTCACTGAAATTGTTATCTGCGGTAACTAGTGAACCTAGGTATGTAAAATTTTTCACGCTTTCGATGTTATAGTCTCCTATTGTCAGATTCTGTAGGTTTCTTTGGCCTGTCGATTTACTGACCTTCATGTATTTGGTTTTTATTTCATTAATGTTTAGGCCACTGTTTTGTGCCGCTCTTTCTGTTGTCCCAATTCTTATGCGAAATTTAAGTTTTTTGTGCATTTTTAGAAAAGTTATTCGTAATTTTCAAAAATCGACTTTGAAGCTATTTATACAATAAATAAGCAACAAATTAACAAAAATAACTTTACAAACTCTCATTTTAAGGAATGCTATGCTTTTTTAGTAGAGTTGTGTCACTTTTCCATATAAATTACTGGTTTTCACCTTCAGTATAAATCAAGTAGCGATCTTACATTATTTATATATTATTTCGCTGGCTTTATACAATTTTCTAGCAAACAACAACCACCTACATTACGAATACCTCACAAAAAGATAAAAATATACTAATAATACAATAGAGGATCCCACAAAGAAGCAGTCTTCTTTATGTGCCGTCTTCTACCGAAGGTTGGCGACCATCAAACGATAGGATTCTCTGTTTTGTGCCGCATGTATTATGTTCGCAGCTTCTGGTATTTGAAACCATTCTCTAAGTTTTTCAGCCTGGATTTCTTCTTTCTGCTCAGACCTCTTCTACCTTCAATCTTGCCTTCCACGATAAGCTGTAGCAGACTGTACTTATCATTACGGAACACATGGTCCAGGTATGACGCTTTCTTCTTTTTAACAGTTGTTAACAATTCCACCTCTTTACCCATTCGTCTTAATACCTCTGTGTTGGTCACTCTGTCTGTCCAAGGTACTCTCAGTATGCGTCGATACAACCACATTTCTAGAGCCGCTAACTTCTTTATGGTTGCTGCTGTTAACGTCCACCGTTCAACTCCGTAAAGTAGCGTAGAGAGTAGGTAGCATTTCGTGGCGCGCCATCGGAGGTTAACGCTTAGGTGGCGGTTGCTTAACAGCTTTCACATTTTGATGAATTTGGATCTTGCTATTTCAATTCGGATCTTAATCTCTACGTCTGGGTCCCACTTATCATTTACTGTATATCCCAGATATTTAAATCGGTGTACTCTTTCAATACGTTCGGCTTCAATATTCAGGTCGATATGTTGAATGTTCTTTTTACTGATCACCATAAATTTAGTTTTCTTTCGATTGATCTTCAGTCCAAATTGGTTGTCAGTTGTATTTACTCTATTTAGCATCATCTGTAAATCTTCGATGTTATAGGCCAGTATAACAGTATCATCTGCATATCGAAAATTACTTATTGGTACGCCATTAATCTTGATGCCCTCGTTGTACTCTTCCAGTGCCTCTAGAAATATTTTTTCCGTGTACAGGTTGAAAAGCAGTGGCGAAAGAATACAGCCTGTCTAACCCCTCTCGAAATGGTTACGTTTTCACTCACCATATGTCCATTCTTCATATGGGCTGTTTGATTCCAATATAGATTTTTTATAATCTGGATGTCCTTCGTGTCAAGTCTGTAAGATGTAATAGTTCTATGAGTTTGTCATGTTTGATAGTATCGAATGCTTTCTCATAGTCGATAAAACAGGCGTAAACATCTTTCTGTTGATCCAGACATTTTTGTCTGGAAAAATGTCTGGAAAAGAAGCAGTACAAGAAGAAAACATCGTACAATAAGTCAACAGATGGAAGAAACATAATACTGTACCGGAAATTCTGAAAATCAAAACATATATGTATCTAATTCTGTTTAGGTAGCTTTTTATGACCTTTCTTCTTCTTCTTCTTCAAATGTAATCTACTCGAAAAAGATTGGTCATCATCATTGCCATTGTAATGCCCGAAATTGTTACTCAAAACACTAAAATTACCCACAACAATAAGTGGACATTTGAGGGTTTTCAACTAAGTAAGATATTCTTTCTCTTTACAATGCGGCTTTCGCTCCGAATCTTTGGCTGCATAAAAATGGATGAATGACCCAGTTTATTGATCTCATGATCTCTAATGTCCCATGAGTCCTAATCCCAAACGCGGTCAAAAATTGGTTTAATGATGGAGTAATAAATATCACTGGAAAGAAAGAGAAATGCTGAATATGCAAAAAAAGACAAAGATAACCTTATCCCAAAGAGTTAGTAGCATAAGAATAGTTTTTTTAATACTCTTTTGAGACGATTTCCAAAAAAGAGTAGACCATTTTATATCCCGTCTTACTCGATCAGTTTTCAAATGTACTTTTATTGTTATTTAATCAAACTGTACAAAACAGTCTTTACTTAGTGAAACTAACAAATAATATTTTATTGGTTTTTAATCAAACTGTACAAACGCTCACAAAAATAGTCCCTACGTTGTAAAACTAACAAATAATATCCAGTAAAAAAACAATTTTGATGCTAATGGTAGTAGTTTAAAATGCATGCGATCGTGATATATTTTATTTTAATTATTATTAATTATTTTAATTAGGCCATCTAATTGACAGCTGTTGTAGATTTTAACATTAGATCAATATTCAATTTAAAAATTTTTAAAAAGAGTATTATTAAAAGTTTTTATCCAATTTATTGGCATTGAACATATCGGGGTAAATAATACCTGATATTAAGATACCCCATTTTAAATATAATACGTCTAGTCCGTAGAATATATATATATATATATATATATATATATATATATACATATATATATATATATATATATATATATATATATATATATATATATATATATGTAAAAGATAAAATCTTTTAGCGAAAGCCGCTATCGCTTTATTAAATTAAATGGCCAAATATATGGCCTAGGAGGACAAATTCGTTAAACTTCCAGTGCTCGAATCGGTATCAATAAAGTGTTATGATCATTTCGGCCTCTCCCAGCCTCATCAGACACTTGGACTGATACAAATTCATACTCGGAAAGTCCAACGAATGTCTCCCAAAACTTCACTACAACAGTAGTTACCTTACAAAGGCGAAAGGCTTTCGCTAAAAGATTTTATCTTTTACACATTTCGCATAGCGCAGAGGATACAGAAAACGATATTATCATATCGTTTTCGTTCACGGCCACCAAAGCAGGTGGCGCCTTTGTAAGCTAACTACTGATGTAGTGAAGTTTTGGGAGACATTCGTTGGACTTTCCGAGTATGAATTTGTATCAGCCCAAGTGTCTGATGAGGCTGGGATAGGCCGAAATGATCATAACACTTTATTGATACCGATTCGAGCACGGGAAGTTTAACGAATTTGTCCTCCTAGGCCATATATTTGGCCATTTAATATATATATATATATATATATATATATATATATATATATATATATTGTTATGCTATTTAAATTGTATTATATTGCTTACTTAGGAAAAATCCTGTCTATATTTATTAAATGATCTAATCTCCAATTAATCACAATAAATCAGCATTAATTAATTACAATCTCAGGCTATTTAAATTGTACTATTTACCTTTGATCGTGGATTCAAAATATTTTCCAATTGGCTTCCTAATCGGGATAGGTAATATGACCTGAATAAAATACATAGAATTTCAACTGAACTATATGTGAGATGTCCTTTATTTTAATGAAATTTTATATAACAATCAATCCTGTAATATTTGCAATATACTAACTTTAAATATATGAGAAGTTGTTTTCTATTATGGACCCAAATGTTATTTTACATTGATTTTTAATATGTGTTATAACTAAGCTCTTTTTATAATTCTTTTTTTTTAAGTGATCGCAAAATTAACTGTCTCTATTATTTATTCAATTTATTTAATTAATAAATGAAAATCACACTCCGGCTCTAATGAAAATTGACTGACCTTTCCTTCTCTGCCGTTGCAATTCTATGGCCACGCCACAACAAAAAAAATCCTTTCTCTGCTTCTGCTCCTATTGTGGTCCAGATGACGTACACCTTTCTCCTATCTGTCACTGTATCTGCAACCCAACAACTCGTGTTAGTCTATGCAGCCTCCTTTTGAGCCAATCTCCGCGCCTGTTTACAACTCCAAATGTTTCCGGCTTCGTCTGCTATTAATATTCTTATACCCTTTGGTTTTCTATCTCTCTGTACCCCGTTCCTCACACTGGTCAGCTTTTACACAGCAAATAAACACACCCGGTAAATTACGTCTTCGGAACTTCAAACAAACACAAATCACAAAGCTCCTTCCTTCTTGGACGACTAAAACTGACTAACCAACCTTTTTTTCTCTCTCCTATCTCATAGCCAAAACCAACCTCCTTGCATTCAAAAATTGACCAATAAAAATCATCCACCTCTGTGACGTATATCATTACCAACCAACTCTCTCTATAAAACGTCATTCGGGTAATTCCAGAAAACAACCTTCTTTAATTATTCTAACTAAATCTATCTGCTTTACAAATATTTCTTACTAATAGCTACAAACGATACCTGTTTCTCAATTCAATGTCTTTTGTTAATAAACTTTTACCGATATAATCTTTCGGGGAGAAAAATCACCGCAAATCCCGGTCTATTGTTTCAACACTTTCTATATACACTTTTATTCCGGGTAAATCCATTCCACAATAACCGACTTATTTAAATTTCTTATCGATAATACTTGAAAGTCTTGTCTCTGAGGCCTAATGAACAATTCTTCGAACAACTTAAAATACATATTTTGTCTTATACAGGATGTTTGAAAATTTATATGCCCGTGTCTTTATGAAATATCAATAATTTTAATTTTTATTTAAGTAATAAAATTTGTATATCGGTTTTTTATTGCTTATGGACATTCAAAAGTACAACAATATATATATATATATATATATATATATATATATATATATATATATATATATATATATATGTCTTCTTCTTCTTAGCCTTCTGTAGTCCATGTTTGGACATAGGCCTCTCCCAACTCCTTCCATCGGTCTCTATCCTGAGCAACATATTTCCAATTTGTTCAGGCTATTCTTTTAATATCATCAACCTATCTCATCTGTGGTCGTTTACTTTCGTAAGGTCTCCAATGTTGTATTGTAGTATTCCAACGTTGGTCTTTTTGTCTAGCAGTGTGGCCCGCGAAGCTACATTTAAGTTTGTCAATTTTTGTTGCTATGTCCTCGACTTTTGTTTTGGATCTTACCCAGTCCTTCCTCTTTTTATCTGACAGTCGTATACCTAACATTGCTCTTTCCTTTGTTCTTTCTGTTGTGGCTAGTTTATTCATGTTTGCCTTGGTTAGGGTCCAGGTTTGACATCCGTATGTCATGATAGGAAGGATGCATTGGTTGAACACTTTGCTCCTCAAGTATTGGGGTATTTTGCGGTTCTTAAGTATCCAACTAAGTTTTCCAAATCCTGCCCATGCTAGTCTTGCTCTTCTAGTAATTTCCGCACTTTGGTTCTCTTTGTCAAGTCTCAGGATTTGGCCTAGGTAGATATATTCCTGGATTTGTTCTATCTCACTGCCATACATTTATAGTTATACGTCTGGGGTCATCTGTGTTGTGTCATTATTTTTGTTTTTTTCATATTCATTTTTAGGCCGACGTATTGGGAGCTGGCTGCTAGTTCCCCCATCATAATTTGCAGTTCCTCGAATGTGCTCGCTATAATCACTATGTCGTCAGCGAATCTGAGGTGGTTTAACTTGTTGCCATTAACGCTAATGCCATAGGTTAACCAATTTGTAGTTTTGAAGACGTCTTCTAGGGCTAGGTTAAAAAGCTTTGGCGATATTGCGTCTCCTTGTCTCACTCCTCTCTTAATGGGGATGGGATTTGTATTTTCGTCTAGTTGTACTATCATAGTTGCATTTTCATATATATTATGTATTAGTTGCCTATATCTCGAATCTATTCTACAATTATTAATAGCTTGTTCTATGGCCCACATCTCGATACTATCAAACGCCTTTTCATAGTCGACGAAGGCAAGAAATACGGGTAGTTGGTATTCATTTGCCTTCTCTATCAATGTTCTCATTGTCAGCAGATGGTCTGATGTACTATATCCTTTGCGGAAGCCAGCCTGTTCGACCGGTTGGTAATTGTCCATTTTGTAGGTTAACCAGTTGTTAATAATTCTCATAAATAGTTTATAATTGACTGAGCAACGATATAGGTCTATAATTCTGTAGATCACATTTGTCCCCTTTTTTGTGTAAGAGTAAGATATAGATATATATATATATATATATATATATATATATATATATATATATATATATGTATATATATATATATATATATATATATATAAAGTTGACACTTCAGCAAAAGCTTTGCTATCGCTATGATGAATTGCAAGGCTATATATATATGGCGCAACAGTCCAATTCGTCAAACATTCTGTGTATGAATCGGTATCATTAGGATCTTATAACGTTATTTCCGCACATTCCATGCTTCATCAGAGATCTGGGAATGATACTTTTCCGAAGTGTCTTACATTCAAAAAACAAAAGTGACTAATTATTTCAGAAAAATGGTAAATCTGGCAACGTTACGTAAACCAAATATCAAATGTACATATTGCAAAATAGGTGTATCCCTGTTTTTGTAATTAAAGTTTTTAGTTTTAGTGCAAATCCACTCCAATATCTTCTAGAATGTCTTGTGTCATCTTTACATGTCCAAATCACTGGACTTTTTCCACCTTTTTGTTCTAAAACTATTTAATTGTGTTCTTTCTACATTATTTTCTTAATTTTATTGCGGCCCATTTTCATTTCGTTTCTTATTTGTCAGTGTCAAACCTTTTCAAGTTTCGATATATCACAATTTCGTCTCAAGCAATCCATTTTCGTAATAATAAATTTGTTTTTAATGGACAGACACAAGTACAACGATTTACCAGTCTTTGTATTTGAACTCATAAACATCAACATGTTATCGCGATTTCAAGGTAATTACCTATCACCAGACGGGTGTGTACAAGTTTAAACCCGAGACCAACAAGACTTATCTGCATATTTGAACGAAAACAATTCAATAATCATTCCTTTATATTTTTACGAAAGTCAAAATGTACAAAATAAATCTTCAAAAAAATATTGTTTTATTTTAAATGCATGTAAGGCAGTTCTACGCATCTACGCGATGTTTCTATTTCCTATTTGAATGATTTCATACTCCTATTTGTATTATCTTTTTTGTATTGTATTTTAAAATTTTTCATTTCTAAATGAGACAGTAAATAGTAGTGTAGTAAATTGTCAAAAGGTCATTTTTAAAGTAAACACAATCAATTAGAATTAGTAGACGAACTAGAATATATTTTCAAATCTATCAATTGGACCAGTCAAAGAATCTTCATCAACGAAGAATATTTAAAGAAAAGACAGGTAAGATTTCAATCAAAATTTCAGTTTTCAAAACTGAAATCAAATCTCAACTGACTTTTCTGTATTTTTTTTACTCACGTTTTGAATATAAGAAATCAGTCCGCCAAAGGTTCTTCTTTAGTGAATTAATATGTTATGGAATGAAAATTTAGATTCCCCTGTCAGTTCATTTATCGTCTGTTTTGCTTTGAGAATTGTAGAAGACAAAGATTTGGGCAACTACCTAAATTTTCGTTTTAAAAACTAAGAAATCTTACTAAGATACTAAGAAAGACTTTTTGTTTTTTTTTTTTAATATTTAGATCATCTTGATAATGTATTACTAACATCAACAACTAAGTATAGTGACATCAAATCTAGCAAAATCATCACAACTATGTACGATCATGGAAAAATCAGAATAAAATTCAAAAAGTTCAAAATCTATTTTTATTTGTATATGTTTACAAGGAGATTTCCTTCACCAAAAGTTAATTTTTGAATTAATAATGTGGTACTGTTTCCAAGAAACTAAATGAAATAATAAATAAATAGGTTGTACTAATCTTTAGCAACGAACTATGACTACAAATCAAACGTAAAACCCAATTTACCAATAACATCTAATTGCGCAGAGTACCTAGCAACTCCAGCCTTATTTTCTGCTATACATACAAAGACCCCCGCGTGATTTTCTTGCACGGAATCAATCGTGATAGTACTGACTTTCTTTCCCACTTTGGTTATAACAATTCCATCCATATATCCCAAACTGATATTGTTGTGCAGCCACGAAAAGTTTATCGGTAGATCCCCTTTATGAATGGAGCAAGAAGTGGAAGTAGAGTCTCCCGTGTTTACAGGTTCGTCTCCGAAAGAAAAAGGAGTGATTTGAGGTATAACTGGAAAATTTTACAAGGTGAGGACGATTTAGTTTTGTTAATGTATATAAATTGAGCAATTAGGTACCGTTAACGTTTAAATATGCCGAGTGTTTAGCTACTCCTGCTGAGTTTTCTGCTACGCAAGTGTATTCTCCAGTATGACTAGCTTGAGCAGCTTCTATAGTTAGCTGGCTGACCCGTTTATTGCTACTTGTCACAGTAACTCCGTTAATTGTGTTGATACTGTGTCCATTCAACATCCAATGGATGTTTATAGGAAAGTCGCCTTTCGTGGTAGTGCAAATAACCACGACTAGGTCACCGGAATTGACAGGTTCGCTGCCGAAGTCGAAAGGATGAATTTGGGGCGGAACTGCAAGAATTTCAGTCAAGTAATATTTATGAGTAAGTAATTTTAACACACTATCAAGTAAAATACTAATTTTAGATATTACTAATATGTTTAATTATGTTCGCCTATTTCGCACAAACTGAGCACCTTGTTTGGTTATAAAAGCTTTTTCAGAAACGTAGGTGCATTAAATCAAAAAACAAAAAAATGAGGAAGTAAAGTTGTTGAAGCATGGGAAAGCACTCCTACTCTAAGATCAAAATTAAAAGGAAACAACTATCCGAAAGAAATTAAAAAGTTAATTAAAGAGAAAAGAAAACTAAGAAGGAGGTGGCAACAAATCAGAACTTTTCAAGATAAAATAAATTTGAACAATGCTGGTCAAAAACGTAGAACAGGGATTCAAAACAGAAAAAATGAGTAAATCAGTTCTGACCTCAGACAGATAACGGATGATAGCAACACTAAGTACTCTCTACGGAAAGCAAAAAAAGGCTGAAAAAGCCAGTAACCTATTCTCTAGCCATTAAACTAGAAGACGGTAGCTGGGCTAGAAGCAATAAGCAGAAGACAGACATATTTGCCATATATTCAGAAAATACATTGACTCTACAATATTTTACTGTTGTGAGCTGGTCATGTTGATAAATCATTTTGTAACTCTACTCCAGTATAGGTTACTCCAAGTTATACTTCAGGGAAATATTGGAGGCAACAGAGGTTCAGAAAGAAGAAGAATTTCCTGACTTGCAAACCTGCGCAAGAGGTTTAGCAACATCAACCGAGCTATTCCGCAACGCAGTAAATAGAGTTGGCATTGCCTTGATGGTGGCGAACGTCCGGAACGGTTAGGGCACTTTAAGTCGAAGATATTTAATAATTGCTTTAAAACAAGTTTTGGATAAGAAGTCGAAATGATAGGAATATATAATTTGAATTACAATCTTTTACAAAATTTTTCACGGTAAAGTCGCTAAATATAAAGTCAAACAAGGTGCTCAGAGTTTTATGTGTTCTTTAATCGATATAGCATATTTTACGATGATATTTCTTCTCTCAATAGCCGATTAATATGGGTTAAAAAGGTAACAGTGCTAAAAGGCAAAGGTATACACTAAATACCTAACCTTGGAAAATGTTGGAAGTTCATCGCAACTTCACACTCCTGAAAAATAAAACAATCAGGTGTGGGGTAAAGGGCTGAATAGGTAAAATAATAAAACACTTAAACTTAGGAATACCAGTGACAACTTGATTGCCTACTGTTTGAGCTCAATACACAAAAACGTTTTAGTTGATTTCATTTTAAAAATAATTAATATTGACATTTTTGCCGCCAATTATTAACAATTTCTCAAGCAATTTATCAGTTGGAACAGTCCTTAATAATGAAATTACTGGCACAGTGATTTGTAGCTATGAACAAATATTTCGTAGCTTTAAATTTTGTAAAAGATAATGACAATAGAAGGAATGGATTAATAGAAAGAAAAGACTCATTCACAATCTATTTAATAGTAATGTGGTTATAAAAATTTATAAAAATGAGCGTTTTGCTAAAACTGTGTAAATCAAATACAGAGTAAGTCAAAACACAAACTCAGTATTTGCTCAGTATTTTTAAATGCAACCCCTTTATTTTAAATCACCATCATAAGCTAAAGTCAATGCAGTTTAATTTGTCCTAAGTATTTCCTATGCTTATACTGAATAGTTTTGGAAATATTTTAAATTGTAATAAAAAAGGGTTATTTCATGAATTCAATTTATTATTTGGGTTTACTTCACTATTTACAGATATATTTAAGCAGCACAGAAAAAAAAATAAAAAATAAAATAAGGAAATTGTTATTCCCATTATAGAAAGTGTTCGAAATCAGTTCCTATGTGATTAAAATCAAGGTTGCTATGAAGTAGTGATAGTGAACGTGGTGATTTTTAAATTACGGCGTGAAAAGTTACCGTGATATTTAAATAACGGTGATTTCAAATGGTTTTAAAATAAATAACGTGCTGAGCCAGGGAGACCCTCTCTCCTGTATACTGTTCAATCTGGCTCTGGAAAAAGTAATACGGATGTCACAAATCACAACCACTGGTTCTATATATAATAAATCAGTGCAAATCCTGGTCTATGCTGATGATATCAATATTGTTGGGAGAACGAAAAACGCTGTACGAGAGCAATAAAAGAATCAGCTACAAAAATGGGTTTAATAATAAACACCAACAAAACGAAGTATAGGAAAATAAGCACGCAACCACAAATCCTACGACCTCTTGTAATAAAAAACGACGTCATCGAAGCAGTGAACAAATTTGTATACCTGGGAGCGCTTCTTAATACTGAAAATAATACTACTGCAGAGATAAACCGCAAAATTTTCACGGCCAACAGATGCTATTTTGGGTTCAATCTCCTTCTTAAATCCATAATTATATCGAGAAATACAAAAATAAAAGTCTACAAAACAATAATACGCCCAGTCCTCACATATGGTTCAGAGACCTGGACTCTTAACAAAAAGTAATGAAAACATGTTTCGAAAGAACAGTACTAAGGCGAATCTATGAAGCAGTGAATGACAATGAAGTGTGGAGACAACCAGATATCGTAAAACATATTAAAATAGGACGTCTGAGGTAGGTAGGCCATGTAATGGGGATGGAACAAAATGACCCAGCTAAAAAAACGCTCCTTGATAGACCCATTGGTCAGAGAAGAAGAGGAAGACCCAGAACAAGGTTCCTGGATAACATCGATATTCTTGGAAAATCGATGTATCAGGGTTTTTCTTCCCTGCGAAGACAGGTTTTATGGTAAGCCCTGGGGTAGGAGAGGCAAACTCTTTTGCATCTTGTTTGGGTCCTAAAATTGACCTTCTCAGCAAAATTCAGCAGGTTCGTCTGGTTTTTAGGGATCAAAACTCAGACGACTAGACTAAGCCGGGAGAGGAATAACTTTCAGATAAAAATCATCAAATAACCAAAATATCAATTAAAAATTATGTAGATAATATCGACAACATTATAAAACATTGTATCATCAATTTCTACCAACATGCCGAAATTGTTCGTGAATAAAGTAGAGAAAGGACGCAATTTGAAAAGTAGATCCCAAAATTTGCAGATAATAAACAGCAAACACAGATTATGGAAGAAATCGATTAGAAAATGACATATTTTAAAAACCATTGCAGCAATTTCTTTAATACGGCCCTGAAAATATTTTATTTTAACATTCCTATATTAACTACCATTTTAATTTAAAATACTTTATATTTCTTTGTATTTTGGAAGAGATTTCCCAGATGGAAATATTTATTATAATATTATTATTAATAACGAAACAGTAAGCAATCATGTCATCTTAGTTATCCCTTCTAAACTATTTCCGATCAAGTTAGATCTACCGTTAACGTCAAGAGTAGCAGTAAATTTGCTTTTTCCTGCTGCATTCGTAACGATACAGGCGTACTCTCCTCTATGGTGCGGTTCTACCGAGTTAATATTTAAGATACTGGCTTGACTCCCAAAAGCAGAAGTTGAAATGCCCTTGGAGTGATGAGTTATGTGATGGGTGTTATGATACCATTTTATTTTTAACGGACGGTCGCCTTGAGGGACGTAGCAAGTCAAGATGGCGCTATCGCCTGCGTTTAACGGACCGTCGAATTGAAAAGGGCTTATGACAGGTGCCACTGCAAAGAGCGTTGAAGAAATACCGTCATTGATGTATCGTTTACCAAAAGCATTTGATTTTTTTAAACCTTAGTCCACATTATTGATCCTCCTACAGTATTGGTTGTTTTGTATATTATATAAATTCCCTTCAGATGATTTTAATTTATCGTTAAAGACGCGCATAAAATGATTTGGTAAGCGATACATCAACGAGCGTACTCAAAAAAAGTTTCTTGTTTCGACAGCGTTGAAAAACGAAGCAAATCAATAAAACACATGGGCCTCCCTTAAGCTTATAACCAAACACGTCAAAGAACAAAGAAAACATTTTGTATAATGATGTCGATAGTATGTTGCTGCCGCTAAAAAGCATGAGTTGCTGATGCTGTAAAAAAATCTTACCTTCGAACAATCAAATTCATACGCTGAAAGAAAATTTTCATCAGAGTTATGTTAGGAGAATTTGTATATAAACAATCACAAATGAGAATCAATACAAAAATATACAATGATAGACATATTCAAAGTAACAGAATTGATGACGACTGCTGACGAGAGATAGTTGATGACAAATGTTTGAAGAGTTTTTTTTTAAACAATCGTAAAAAGTGAAAAAATCATTTTTTGGCTATAAAACGTTTCTTATACATGTAAGAGAAAAATAGTTTAAATATAAGTTCTATATCTTAGAAAGATCTTTAATCTGCGAGTTTCCAAATTAAGATAAATAAACGATTGAGCGAGATAACTACAAAAACCCCTAATTTGTACAGTAATTGATAAAGGTTAATAAGTAACTCTGCTTTTTGCATAATGACATGTAATAAACCTACTTGAAATTATGACAATTAATGAGTTATTGAAGTGTGGTAAATCTCTGCTAGATTGACCAAGTAGTTAGTAAGTTATTCAATTTGTTTATCATGGAGAGCGATTATTTAAACAACTGTACTTGCCCAAACAGTGACCATAGATCGCAATTGATTCCTATTTCCGGGGAAACATGTCCAAACCCAAAGCATTTCCATTTCCACCCTTTCTCCCACCACTTCCAAACCAACTCGCCAACACGCACTAGCCAAGTCCGGCGTCTTAATGGCTTAAAACCCCAAAAGTTATTTTCCATGAAAGACGAAACTACTGAACGGCCGTCAGTCTCCGGCGGCTCCAACACCCCCAACCAAGGTAACGGTTGGAACAGGTTTGGAGCAGAGGGTGCTAAGAATCCCCGGAAAAAATCAGGCTACTACAAAGAGCGACAAATGCATATTACTTCATACAATGTTAGAACTCTTATATCAGACCAGAAGATGATGTAACTGAAGGAAGAGCTGAAAAACATAAACTAGGACATCATCGACCTCAGTGAAATAAGACGAAGAGGAGAAGCCCAAATTACACTTAAATCAGGACACGTAGGATGAAGAAATTGAAAATTTTATGAGGACCCAAAAACAGCGTTACATGCCACATCAGCATATTACACAATAATTATGGGCGACTTTAATGCGAAAATGGGGTTTAAACAAGATTATGCAAAGGTAGCAATGGGTAAGTATGGCTATGGCGACCGAAATGTACGATTTTGCAACTTTTTAAGCAACAAAAAAGGATAGGAACGTTTAGAAAACGCCATTTTAAAGGTTTTTATACGACTTAAAGTTTCTTTTCTTCTCAAAGTTGTTTCAAACGCTCTACTTTTTGCTGATAGATGAAAAAAGCGAAAATTTACCGGTTTTTGACCTTAATTTGTTAATAAATTAATTAAGTCCAAAAATTCTACTGCAGGAAACATAGAGGTTCTTGTTACAGAGGTTTATACTACTCAAAACAACTGTCGTTTGCCTGGCCGGTTCAGTGTCACAAACAGGGTACTTTTTTTGCTTATTTCACTGGTCTATATTTTCAAGTAGTTATACTACATGTCATTATTCAAAAAACAAAGTTATTAACAGTTATAAATTACTGCAAAATAATGGTTTTTTGCAGTGATTGCTCGGTCGATTGTTTATGTATTATAATATAGAAATTCGCAAATTAAAGAACTTTTTAAGATCTACAGCTTGGTTTTACAAACGTATTGTAGGCAAAAAATAATTTTTCCTCTTTGTATGATTGTTTAAAAAAAGCAAAATATGCAATAAAACGAAATTTTTCACAGGACTGGGGTATAGATCACCTGTAATTATAAGGAATTCCAAATCTAGCATGGGACTATTTCCAAAGATAAGTCTAATATAGAGTCTACGTGTGTACAAAAACGTGTTCCCTAGCCTGTACAAAGCTAGAACTGTTAGATATTCTCAACAGATATGTCTTTATGCAAAAAGGATTTTTCTTTGTGCATAGATAAGAAGTTCTGAGCAATTTTATACACATAGTTCTGAAGGAAGAAAATAAATTCGATGTAATAAGAGTCTTATCAGATGACTTATTATAAAGAATGGTCACCAAAAAAGAATATATGTATTTTTCAAACATGGAATTAATTCATAGTGACACTGTTAAAATACAAAGATCTATTATAGATAAAGCAATCACTAAAAATTGAAATTGATGGACCATATTAAAAAAAGTCAAGAATAAAACGGAAAATCAACAGTTACTCATGACACATGAGCACATCTGGGCGGGGACTTCACCCAGAAACTCATTTGAAATTGTTTATATACAAATATTCACTGGAGCATCAGTTTTCATTTTTGAAAAAATTAATAAACAAGTACGAAAATAGTACAATATACTACACGTATTTGTTTAAAAATTACTTTAAAATGATCTGCTCAAAAATTGCTATTTTAAATAAACACAAAACCCTAAAAAAATTGTCAAATATAATTTATAAACTACCACAAAATTTATTTTGTATTTTTTGTAATATTGGTATAAAACCTAAATAGTCTTAATTTTTTTTTCCATGATCGTCTTTTTTATTTTGTCTATTTGTTTGACATCCTCAATAATCGTTTCAATTCTCAAAGGATCTCCATACCTTTCATCCTTATTGTAATTCCATTATAAACCACAAAGAAATGTCTTTGTGGTTAGTAAACTAGTAAATTAATTGTAATGCTATCACTAAACATTAACTATTTTATAAAACATAGTTTTTTGTTATTATCATATATATATATATATATATATATATATATATATATATATATATATATATATATATACCCGGTATTTAGGCGGCACACGCCTTTCCGGTAGGGATCTATGGAGGAGTATCACCAAGCCGCAAGTCCTTATCTCTTGCCGTACTGCTCCACCATAGGCCGATCAGATACCAGCATATTCTAGACTAAGCCGCATATTCATTTAGAATTTTAAACTGCTGCGTTAGCCTTTTTGTTTTCTGTACACCGAGCTGGGGATTGAACTGACAGCTCTCGCAGTGAAGCGAAGGAGAAGCCAGCCGCCCAGCCCGCTTGGCTATCCGATCGACTTTGTTATTATCATACCTCTTTTTAATTGGTAAATCATGCATCCTCGAGATTTTTGTTTCGTTTTTTACCAATGTTGGTACTTTGTTATTAAATTTTTTTATCTTTATTACTAAATGCTACCAAGGAATTTATGACCAAATTCACTTCATTTAGTAAAATGAGAGAAGCTTCTTTGATTCTTCGTCATTTGCTATATGTTTCTTTAAAGGCTAATAATAAATCGTCAGATTGAACTTCATGGTCATTTTTTTTATCTTAAATTATATTTGCATATCTGCGATCGATCATCTTCTGTATTTAATGTAAGATCCGTATTCAATTAAATTAATCAGCAAAGAAGAGCAAAATTAATCTAACATTTCTTTAAATTATTTGAGATTTCACTCAGATAATTTTTTTCCATTTTCGGCCTTCCTTCTGCATAATCACAAAGTTTTGATCCTAATTACTGAAATTTTGCAGTATTACAAACATTATTTTGTGGTAGTATTTATAAAGATAAATAAAATAAACGACTCACCCATGACTTGAACTTCTAACGATCCTCTAGCGCTGTATCCTTGGGAGTTCTTGGCTACGCAGACGTAGGTGGCTTGGTCAGATGCTCGTTCGACGTTTTCGATGATGAGGGTACCGTTTGGAAATACTTTCTGTTTACGGTTGATTGGTAGTAAGCGTCCATCTGGAAATATACTGTTATTGTATTGTTATTCATATGTAAGAGATGGAATCTCTAGCTTTCTTTTAATAAATATTTGTTATCCTACAAATCTATAAGAATTAGTCTTCCACAAAATTGATTATAACATAGCATATTATATATTATATATATTTATTATATAACAGTATTTAGGGTGTCACCATGTCCTGATAAGTTTTCAGTTTTTCTAGTGATCTTGAAAGTTTGCCCTTCACCTACGCGAGGGATCTTCCTTGTGCTGCGATGACTGTGTCATCTCCGTATATGAACTGTATGGTTTACAATGTATTGGTTGGTTGTTCGTGTAAATGTTGAATACCAGGGGAGCAAGCACACTACCCTGGGCCAATCCGTTCTGTTATGTTCTCCAGCGGCTGTTTTGACTTTACGAGTGTAACATAAAAGTTATTTGCCATGAGATTTTCTTAATATCGTCTATAACATCGTCTATTGATATATAAGTAGGAGAATTCGATGATATCAAAAGCAAACGTGGGGTCCGACAGGGATATATACTATCACTCTTGTTCTTTAACATATACTCTGAGGAAATCTTATTAAGATTAAGGAAATCTATGATTAAGATTAAAGCAGAAATCTGAATTTGGTTTCGAAAATTAGTCTACGGATTTATTTATCAGATGTCGCTATTGCGTGCAGATCGAAGCCATTTTAGTGTTGCTTCTACTATGACAGGAAAGATTGTTTTCACGTTCAGAGCGTTTGTGCATAGCCGCTCCGAAGATTCCTTTTAGGATGAAATACGTATAAGCGGATATACAGACGCACTATACGTGAAATCAAATCTTAACTGTCTTTCCTTTTATTTCGATATACTTTTTATGATTACGAAAAACCAATTCGCTAAGGATTTTTGCTTAGTTGAGGAGATATGTTGTGGAATGCAATTTTAGATTCCCCATGTCTCTAATTACATCTTTATCAAAGTCTGTTTTTCCTTGCATTCTTAGAAGGCACAGATTAAAGCAGAAATCTAAATTTGGTTTCGAAAATTAGTTTACGGATTTAAATAATATACACTTGCAGCTTGAAGAGAAAAAAATAATTGAGAGACTTGTCCAGTAGAGTGCTCAGTCACCTCTCTATACGATAATTTCCTGTAATATCGCTAAATTGAAAATTGTTAAGCTTACTTACCTCTTTCCCATACAACGGCTTCCACAGGATGACCAGCAAAGGGACAGTGCACGATCAAGGTACCTCCGGCAACGATAGCCTGCTTCTCCATACTCCTGACGAACGGTAATCCGTACACGTTAATACGAGCCGAATGATCAGCCGAACCCACTTTGCTGCTAGCCACGCACCTGTATAAACCACCATCATTGGTATGAATCGAACTGATATTTAGATGAGACACTACATCACCATTCACTGTAACATACTGGCCGATTTGATACACATCACTATTCGCGAGCCGACGACCGTACAGTTCCCACGTGATTTCAGGAGTTGGATTGCCGGACGCGATGCACTTCATGAAGACGGAGTTACCTAAAACAAATGGAAATGTATGAATATGTATATCAAATATCTAATCTAATAAAATTCTAGGAAAACAGGTCAAGCGGAAACGCAGTTTGTCCGGGACGATAACTCCTAGCACCACTTAGCAAAGAAATCTGAACTGCCAACTAACATTTCAACCGTAATCAATAAGTCCATTAAATTGATTTAACTTTTTTTTTACATAATATTTTGGAGTATTTTCCTTTGGTTTTTTGTTAATTTTTAGTTACTGAACTTTGACATACTATTTAATTCTAATGCGATAGGAAGTTCGCGGGATCAGCAAGTTCTATATGTATAACAGATTTAAAGTAATTGTTCCAATACCTGACTGAACAGTTTCTTCATTGAAAGCGTGCCTGATTTGGGGTGGTTCGAATCGTCCTCCTAGTTTCAGCTCCGCCGTAGCTTCCGCACTTTCCTGGTCATTCCTGATGAAGCACTGGTACATTCCTTTATCCTCTTTGCGCACAGCTTCAATTTTAAGGACTGGATCGCTGTGGTCGATTGGGTTGCCATCTTTCAACCAGCTGACAGTCTTGATAGGGTTACCTGAAACGAACAAATGGATATTGAGAACACAAATTCATGTAACATTGATTTGTCTGTCACTCAGTCTCCTAAGCCCCAGATCACTTTACTTGTACACTGTTTATTTTTCATTGCATCACTGTACAATAGTATGTAGGCATGAACTTAGAACTAATATACACCAATTAATGAAAGAAGCCTGGGAACAAGAAATAATGCCAAAAGAATGGAGTGGCTGTATTATCGTGCCAATACATAAAAAAGGCAGAAAGGATACATGTGGCAACTACAGGGGAATCTCACTAATCGGTACTACATATAAGATATTAGCTTCAGTTGTACTAAAACGATTACTGCCATATACAGAGGAAATTATTGGCGATTACCAATGCGGCTTTAGGCCTGGAAGATCAACAATCGACCAAATATTTACTATCAGACAAATGCTAGAAAAGTATTGGGAATATAATAAAGAAGTACACCAGATCTTCATAGATTTCAAACAAGCATATGATTCCATAGATCGCTTAAAACTGTGGAGTGCAATGATGGAGTTAGGCGTACCAAAGAAGCTGACCATGATTGCGCGAATGTGTGTCAACAATTCCTTTGCACAAATTAGAATAGGAGGCAAAACTTCAAAGGCTTTCGGCATAAGCACCGTCCCCATTACTATTTAACCTAGCATTGGAATATGCAATGCGAAAAATCTATACCAGAGTCAAACCAGACATAACTGCCAGAGGAGCAAAGATTATTCTCGCATTTGCAGATGATGTAGATGCAGTAGCACAGACAACACTGGAAGTTAAGGATATAGTATCGAACTTTGAAGAAGCAACACTAAGCGTAGGCCTGAAAATAAACGAAGAAAAAACTAAATACATGGTCGTATCAAAAAAGGAACGACAGCGAAAAAGACAAAACATTACCATAAACGATCATAATTTTGAGGTGGTCACAGAATTCAAATACCTAGGAGCAACAATTACCAGTGAAAACACAGGAGAACGGGAGGTTGAAATACGAATACTGGCGGGGAATAAATCATTCTTTGCCATTCAACATCTAATGAGGTCAAAGCTTCTCTCAAGGCGTGCCAAAATCCAAATTTACAAAACCATAATACGACCAGCAGTGACATATGGAAGTGAAACATGGACATTGAGAAAGAAAGAAATCAATAAGCTATTAGTATGGGAACGCAAAATCCTGCGAATTATATATGGTCCTTGCAGGGACAGCGTGAAAAATGAATGGAGGAGCAGATACAACAATGAAATAGAGACTCTCTTCGGGAAAGGAAATATCGTAAAATACATAAAAGCCAATAGATTAAGATGGGCAGGCCACGTGGTACGGAGTGATGACGACAGACTGATTAGCAATGTGTTTTGGGAAAGACCAGATGGTAGAAGATCGACAGGAAGGCCTAGAAAAAGGTGGAAAGACGCAGTCAGGGAAGACCTGGAGAAGATGGAAGTAAGGCCATGGGAAATAATAGCACAGGATCGGAATCAATGGAAGGCAATAGTAAACGCGGCAAAAACTCACGAAGAGTTGTAAAAGCCAATGATGATGATGACTGTACAATAGTGGAAAGATACAAACAAAATGGATAAACATTAACTAACCAAACAGATACTACATTCACAAACCGAAAAAAAGAATTTGGGGGAGGCCCCTTGATAATGTGGAATAAAGTTTAATGCTGGAACAGACAAGAAATGCCTAAACCCTGAATTGAAGAAGAAATAAATGACGATGAAGGAATCATAAAAATAAAAAATTTTAGCAAGAATAAAAATATAAGTTCGGAAAATGTTGTGATAACTTCTATTTGATTTAACCCCTTACCGCATAATGGGTCATATATGGCACAATACTTAGTTTTATATCTAACCGTTAGAGATCCAATAGAGCACATATTTCGTATAACCGGTAATAAAGCGCCATTTGCGAATAGCCGTGGTTTGACAGCTGTTCATAAGAATTGTGCAATTTGATATTCAATTATCGAAGTTTCTACTGAATATTTTTGTACAAAAAAATAGCAACATCATAGGATTAAGAAAGAATTTCAGTAAGTATTATCACGTATTTCTTTATATTTTGGTATTTTTTTATCAAAAATATGCTTGTGTCATATATGCCACAATATGGACTGTCGTGCAAAACTCTCTTTCATATATGGCACAATATGCGTTCTGAACTAGGTATTACTTTTTTTTTATTTTAGATAATGGATCCAAAAAATTTTTATGGTGAAACTCTTATGGTAGTGGACATACCAGATGGTAGTGAAGACGTGGGACTAAGATGATGATATTTCCCCATTATATTAGCCCCAGAGTCAGACTATGAAGATGATATAATAGATAATAATGAATCAGATAATATTATCCTAGGAACGGATTTAGAAAGCAGTTCGGATAGTGAAGATAGGATTTCTCGGTTCTACTGACCTGTCACCTGAGTTGCAACAAGCGAATTCCCCTTACGCATTTTTAATTTTTTTTTTAAATGAGATGATCAAAGATATAGATTATCAAAGTATATTGTATTCAGTGGAAAAAAGACCTCAAAAACCTTTGAAACTTTCTGAAAATAAGCTAGAGCAGTTCTTAGAAACCTGTATTTATGTGCCAATAGTGCAATTGCCAAACGCTAGAAGTTATTGGAACTCCAGCCGGAATCATCGATTAATCTCAGATGTTATGTCATGCAATAGATGGGAAGAAATAAAACGTTTTTTCATTTTGCGGACAATAACGATGCTATTGTTGCCGGTAATTTTAGTTATGATAAACTTTTTAGTTCCGAAAGAGGAATTGTTAGCCATAGATGAGCAGATAATTCCAACAAATGCGCGTTCATGTATAAAACAATATAATCCGAAAAAGCTCCACAAATGGGGATATAAGGCGTTTCAGGAGTGGTGTCAGCGGATTTTCCTACAATTATGAAATTTTTGTAGGAAGCCAAACTAATGTCGTACCCGTTTTCCTGATTTAGGATTAAGTTCAAATGTTGTTCTTCGGCTAACACAAACAGTACCAAGACTT